>NC_056749.1:156041220-156066220 GCF_019279795.1 Protopterus annectens | reverse complement strand
GTACTCACCTAAACTGGAGGAAATACTATATAACAGGGAATACCTGCCACCGCAGGACCACCCATCTCAGACTACAGTGATATGCCCCCACCCAATATTTGTAGACAGTCATGTGTCGTTGTGTCACTAGCCATCTGTGCACATAATGAATGCTGTGTTCCACTGATCCTTAACTCATGTATGGCGGTTGCAGTATCATCTGATATAACGTGATTGAACTATGTACTACCCTGCATTTTGAGATATGTACACAACATGCAACGTGTTTGCTTTGTGTGACACTGCTTGGTGACTGTGTCCTAGTCAAGACTCATACAACTGGAGTAGATATCACCATTTCACCTGTACTATGTGTCACACCTATTACTGTCTGATGGTTGTATTTTCTGTTTGTTTCTATATTGCCATGCCATTGTCAGCTGATGGGCTTGAAGTACTTTCCCTGCCATCTGCATATGTGCATGGCCTGACAGTACCAGTATCTTGACGCTGGCATACCTGGGCCCTCACCACCTCATTATGAAGTTCACAACACAATAAGAGCCTTCTGTAGGTTGTTACAGAATCACAGTAGGGTACTATCTCAGACATGTCTAGGCAGTGAAAGGAGACTATGGGCAACCGGAAAGCATGCACTATAATACCTATGTGAAACCGACAAAGTATGCATGAAATCTGCATACACAAACCCAAAATGTCAGAGGGTATCCTGCTACAGAGTATATAAATAAGTTTGTTTGCCACTTATGGACATATTAGTTACATAGTCATATGGACTTACAGTAACTCAACATTTGTCATTAACATCTAATTCTGTCGAGTTTCCGTATAGAAGAAGCTGTGAGCTATGGTGGGGTCTATATTGCTATATTTGTGTAATCCATGGTGAGACAGACAATGCAATACAGGGCAAGCATGTTGGTAGCTCAATTCTATGATGTGCTAGGAAACCACATGTAGAAGCATTAAACTGATGAACTCATTGAATATTCTTATAAAAATCAAGTGTCTAAAGCTGATCTCTGTAAGGTCCCTGTAGGTCCTATGAAAATGGCATATATACACATATATATATATATATATATATATATATATATATATATATATATATATATATATATACCTTTGGTCTGTACAGGTATGGAAGACAATTTTTCCTCTCTTCATTTTTGAGTGACTCCTGTCAAGCATACAGTCTCCCATTATACTTTAATGTAACTCACAATCTCCTGATCAGTGACTTTATGATAAGTCAACCAGTGTTAGTAAAGTTTATTCAAGGTTTGACTGAACCATATGCATATTGGTGCAGACTGGTAGCCTTATGGGATGTAGTATGCTTTTCCATGATGGCTACTGCAACTATGGCATTCTTACTAAATCGAACAAAAATAAAACTTGTCTATCTTTGTATACTCAGGCAGATAAAGATGAGCAATGTCCTTTATAGATCTCTAAGACTTGGAAGTATGTTCACAATGTATAACCTTTAAGATAACTGGGACCTATTTTTACACCCCATTTCATATGCATGTCATTGTACAATCATTGCACACATCTTCTATTGCACACTTCTGCTCACTGCAATGAAGCCTGTCCTTTGTAGAGTAATCTAAAATCAGATTATGCCACCATGACAAACTAAATGTATATCTAGATTTTCTTACATTATTAATACATGCAACTATGACTTAATTTATTACTTCTGTTTCAGATTTCCAAAGATAAAAAAAAGAAAAAGAAGAAATTGCCCATGCTGTTAATGTTTATGCAGATTTGAAACTAAATGACATTTTTCTTAGTATATTAATATATTTTTTGTGTCTGCAATGATCACTTAAAGTATACAATATATTTCTTTGTATTAATTAATAACACCAACAAGTTTCAGTTTTGGATTTGTTTATCTTATATCTATTGTAGATAACTTGTTGTTATCTACAATAACATTGCCAGATTTGCCACAGGATCAGCTTATAGAACCCATCACTGCCTTAACCTTCAATCGTTAGACTGGTTTGAACTACCCTATCATCTGCAAAATAACCAACTAATAGTTGTTCACAAAATCCTCTACCAACCAAACAGTACACCCATAATGAAAAATATTATTACCCTCTACAGTAATCTAAAATCCCTTCGCTCTTCCAAAAGATTGCTAGTGCAAACTGTTAAAACCAGCAATTCAGCTGGTGAATCACTAATCTCCAACTCTGCTGGTAAAAACTGGAACCTACTTCCTGCTGAACTCACCACTGACCCCTCCTTATCCCAATTAAAAAAATCCCTTAGGAAATACCTAAAAATGCAGTGGCTTTGTCCCTGTACAAACCCTGACTAGCCCCCACTCAAACATAATTCATAAATGAGAACCTCAATACAGGAATAAAACTCTGACTCTCTAACTGTTTAAAATTCTGTGTATCACCCACCTACTTTAAAGTTAACACTACACCGTGTATGATAACCACCTTTAATATATGTGTTTTCCTTTTTCAGATGAAATCTTTAACTATTTCATTCTCAGCTACTTGCATCCAACCTTTGCTGTGTGTATGTGAGAAAAACATGTACCTGTATGTACATATCGTTAAACAAATCTCAGTTTTGTGATAACTCAATATAATAATTTCACTGTATTTACACTTGTTTTTGTACATTTGGAGCTTTTCTCCTCGGGCCTCCGCTGAAAATGGACCTGTATCCAGTTGGACTTTCCCAGTTAACAAATACAAAATAAATAAAATAAAATAAATAAATATCTATTTTTTACTTATTGTAAATGTTTGTGGATCTTTCCTTCCCAGGACTCTTACTGAAAATGGTTCTTGTCACCCAAGCAGACTTTCTCCATTAACAAAAGCAATAAATAAAGAAAATACATGTAAAAGTCTTCTACTATAAGTGAGCAGTATTACTTTGTATATCTCATATTGAATAAATATCTTCCACACTTACTGAAAAGTGTTCTTTTTTTCATATGTTCTTCCCATTGTCTGAAAAAGAAAAAAAAAATATCCAGATTGTCATAATTGGGAACATGTATGTTTCCATTCATTCAACCATTTATGTTCCCAGTCTATATCAACAATCTACTTATATTACTGTTTTTTTCATTAATAACCTGCACAGCTTTTTTCTAAACAAGACAATGACACTTCTTTTCCTTTTATTATACCTTAAAGTTTGCAATTTTTAGACAGATTGCATCTCAAGCCTTTGGTTGTTTTTCTTGTAGGTCAGATGTTTGGCCTCTCCTATGAGTCTTTGCATTATTCACATCCATTTTTTAAAAATGTGCCTATCCTCTATTATCTAGGTTGTTAGTTTAAACGAATATTCCATGTTCGTGTTGCAATTTATTTTATGAGCCATAACCCTCTGGTATGCTGATTTTACCCTAGTGTAGGACACTTAGGCAATAGATAGATGAAATCCATTTGCCTATACTCAGAACTCTTTAAGACATATAATGCCTTTTTGTACACTTTCAGTTAATACACATAGCTCCATATGACAGCCAGATCTTTTTTTTTTGTTTGATTTTTTTAACTAAGTGACTTATTAGCTCATAATCAGTACTTTTAGAAAAGGAAAGGAATTCTTATAAAACTGATTAATTTCTCTACTGCAGGACTTGGTAGATTAAAAATCAAGGTTTGCCACTTATTATTCATACTTTTTTTATTTACGTTAATTTTTTCATAACCAAGAGACCTACATGCTTTTTAGGAGTGTAGTGTGAAATGACATGGAGTGAAACAGAAAAATGCATTGTCAGTGTCTATTTATATCAGACTGTACCAGTGGTATTGCTGGTTGTTTGTTAATTATGAAAATAAGGCATAATTCCTATAAGGTCTTAATACTTCAAAAACCAAGTTACTTACAAACTATTGCATGGCATCAGGTGAAACCTTAAATATTGTTGAAGAAAAGTGTCATTGATATTTGCACTGTAAGTTGCCAGCTTAACTCATTACAGCCAAAAGTGCCTCCAGGCATTTCTGCAGTTACCTTCTATTGTGCCTCTAGACATCAGATATCGCTTGTTCATATTTGCATTAATAATTCCAAAACCATGCTACATACAAGGTATCAGAATATTTTATCTTGAAACATACATGACGGCAAACACAATTGTATTGATATTTGACCTCTGTCAATGAGTATTTGTTAAAACTATTTAAAGGCTGAAGACACTCCCACTGGGAGTTAAAGGTACATACTCAAAACAGCTGTACTGGAGGGAATTAGTTAAAAATATTCAGTGTTATTTGTACTATACACTACTGGAATGCCAGTCAAAATCAAGTATAAAAAAAAAAAAGCAGCACTCGACTCAAACCACTTCTCCTTTCAATGCAATTCTAATTATAATTTATATTCAGCTTTATAAAATTACCAAGTAACATGTTGAAAGTGGAAATCTCTGTGATACCCCCACTTGTAAAAATGTTTATCCAAAAAACACCTGCTGCCTGACAACAACTATCTACTTGTTTCATGGGGAAGGCATGATCAAAGTAAAAAATGAACAGCAAACAAGAAACAAGCTCAAGATAAATTGCTTAAAGGATTCCTGCACAAGTTATGCACCACACATGATAGACTGGCAATGTTTAGTTTATGGGTACAGCCTGCAAGATGATTGCAAGTCTCCAACAAATGTAATGAGCTTCTGAAAATACTGTAATCCTGTCCTTTATTACAAATACTGTCATATGCAATTCAGTACCCAAGGCTTATACGTTATCTAGTTATGTAAATATTCTCTGCATGGCAACAACAAAAAAGCTTTCAATGTTGGTAATTCTTTAAAAGTATTCTTATTAAAGCTTACTTGCATCTTACAATCTCAGACAAGCTTACCTGATGGTCATTAAAGCATTGCTACTTAAACACAGAGCAAAAGGGCACTGCGACAGCATGTATTTTCTGAATAATAAGAAGCATAAAACAACAGTATAAAAATATGACAGAAAACCAGAACATTCTGCAGAATCAAGGAGAGATGAAAAGCCACTGTCGTACTTGTGTCTACCTTGTATGGGGGAATACTCTGCACACTTACACTGCATAACTGCTCCTTGCCTTGCTTGGACACATCCAGAGTCACTACATGGGGGAGTGGGGTGCAACAAGTATGTCACAATTTGAAATGTCTCTGGCTGACGGTGATGGCTCTGACACTCATACCTCTCAACCTCAAAGCAAGAAATATGGGCAAAGTCATACAAAGAAGTGGGACGCAGGCCCAAAAATAAGGACAGTTTTTAAATATTTTTCTTATAAACTTAGAAAGATAATAGAATAGTAGTAGGTCTTGCATTAGTATGAATTTTCTGAAGGGTATGAAATCTGAAATTCAAATGTCTGCCATTATTTTCTAACTTCAATCTTTAATGATTTGCCACTAATTTGCCAGAAAACCACAGTTTTATGGAAAATGGACCAAAAATGTGATGCAAAAATATAAAATTGCCACACAATGCAGCTGGGAACCTGTCAAAGAAGGGACACCATTTAATATTAGTACTGTTAACTTGAGCAGCTGACAAAATAAGAGAATCTACATACATTTATGAAATAAAAGTAATCTATGACTCTAATCATTACAGTTATTTATAACTGTAAACCCTGCATGTTTTCTTCCAAAATTGCCATTTTGTGGAGGGATTATTAGGGGGAGAGCAACATTTTGAGCCAAAATTGAGGACAGTTGAGAGGTTTGGATATTCCTAATTCTATAAAGTGATTTATTTGCATGTACCTCTCAACCTCGTAATGCAGGAAATCTGGACAAGGCCAAATATATTGGGGAAACGTACAAACAGTATTAAAAATTGCTCTTGTATAAACTTAAGACAGTTGATAGAATAACAGGTCTTGCTTTAGCATGCATTTTTCTGAAGGTTATGATGTCTGAAACTCAATGTCTGTCATTATTTAGTCACTTCATTCCTAAATGATTTGCCAGAAAACCACAAATTTTATGAGGAACCAACCGAAAATAAGAAGCAAAAATCTATTAATTCTGCAAAAATCTGGACAGTTGAGAGGTATAGTTCAGCTGGAGATGTCTTTGAGTCGGCTGCCCTTCCCCCCATCACAAAACCATGGTCAAATGGAGCCTCCCCCCTGCAGCCATTCCAATGTCCCATTCCTTGGTTATTTCGCCCCATTTACCATAAACACTGTAATGTGCATACTGCTTTACTTCTGCAATGATTTTGATTGCATTTAAAAGTTTTATTTTGCATTTTTCAGCACAAATACTAATAGATATATTCTGAACAAAGCAATGCAGTCTCACAATGAAAATAGACTTAGCATTAAAACTTCTCTGCCCTTGAAACTCACATTCATTGAAACAGCACTGAAACCCACATTCAAAGAAAATACATTTTGCTGGTAGCAGATAAAGATTGACTTTGGGCTGTTTTCAAATCATAGGCCCGTTGCACACGAAACATACATGTGTTCGCCTTCCTGATTGTATTAAATTGTATTCCTTGTACAATATAGTACAGTTGTTAAAGGGCATTTTAAATGTATTGTTTTGAAAATTTTTCCAGTAAACAATGAAACAAAATGCATACACCAATAATGACAAAACTGCCCAATTCAGAACATTTCCATCATAAAAGTCTACTCAAACTTCTACAGTCCACCAGTATCAGTAAATATGCACAATCACTGAAGAGGTAAATGTCATCTAAATAATTCAACATTAAAGAAATCTGTAACTAATGAAGAGGTTGCTGCTAGCAAACAACTTTATATTTCATTGTTTCATCTACAAATACAGTGCCTGTTGCCCTTGAGGAATAAATTGCCTATGTTGCATTAAAAAATGATAAGCTAGTAATATTGCAATAGGGAATGAATGGCAAACTGATAACAGGTTCATAGTTACTAGGTATCTTCACCAAAAAGGACTGCAGCATCCACCCCCCCCCCTTTACAACACAGTAAAGTATCAGTAATACATCTACCTCCTGTGGGAGTAGAACCCACAGCCTTCTACATCAAAAGCAAGTACATTACCTGGTGTGCTATTAACAATGCAAGTAGAATCAGCATAAGCAGCACTAAACTTTTATTCACCTGCAGCTCTCAGCTCCTTGTAAAATCCACTCGACACTCAGCTGTATCTCTGAACTTTGCAGCATAAGAAATCTGGAAAAAGCCAAGATTTACTGGGGGGGGGGGCAAAAGCCCAAAAACCAGGGACACATTTTAAACATTGTTTGTATAATGTTGGAAAGTTGTTAGAATAAAATTAAACTTAAATGGCTAGCATTTAGTGAATTCAGTTCTCACCATAGCTGTCAACCTCTTAGCAAAAAACACCTGAGCAAAGCCAATAATGGGGGAAATACAGCCCCCAAACATATTCATTTCTCACCATAGTTCTCAACCTGTTAGCAAAAAACGCATGAACAAAGCCAGTAATGGGGGAATACAGCCCCCAAACATATTCAGTGAATTCAGTTCTCACCATAGCTCTCAACCTTAGCACGGAAAACCTGGATGAAGCCAATAATGGGGGAATACAGTCCCAAAAATAGGGACAAATTTAAAAATATCCATGTTATAAACTTAGAAAATTGCTAGAATAAAAGGCTTTGTGTTACCATGTACTTTCTGAAGTCTGAAATTCAAATGCCTGTTATTTTTATTTATTTAACAATTGTTAACCAGGAAAGTCTGACTTGGAACAAAAGCCAAACAGAGGCCCAGACAGAAAACACTCCAGACACATGCTTTAGTAAGATGGGAGGACATGCAGACTCCACACAGAAAGCACCCCAGCCAAGAATCAAACCAGAGAACCTGTAGCTGTCAAGCAACAATGCTAGCAGTGCACCACTGCACTACTGACTATATAAGAAAGCAATAATACAGAAACCACAGATTTTATGAGGAACCAAACAGAACAAATATGAGGCAAAAATCTGCAAGCTTTTAAAAATGGTGGTGGGTAGGGAATTCAGGCCCTTGCCACCTACAACAAAGGTTCAAGGTACATGTTCTCTCTAGCCACCAATATATAGCAACTGGGGCATTTCACACACACACACTCTTTCTCTAGCTCTTACTTTAAACAGAAACCATTAGTAAAAGCACATACTCAACCCAGTGATGAAATGTTTACTACAAGCAAACATTTTAGCATTAGTACTCAGTCACACTTAATATTTCATGTGACCCACTTTCACTTCTCCAATACATGACAAAATGTACTTGATCAGTTCTGACACTGGAAAATTCTTTGAGGATTGGTAACTTTGACAAAAATGTACTGTACCCATAACACATCAAAGTCCAAGGATTCCTAACAATTTTCATTTTTTTTCGATGATACAAAAGGCAGTGGCATAGACTCCCATACTCAATATAGCACACCAAAATAGCTTTCTGGATAAAAGGGAGATATACAGTACCTTTTTTCCATAAACTAGGCAATAGTTACTTCCAAAAAAATTCAATAATTCATTCCTGCATTGGCAAAAATAAAGAATCAAAGTCCGTAACATTCAGCTGGTATCTTGTAGAGTCTGCCCACCTTAATCCATTTAAAAGGAAGATGCCTAAGTCACCACCGAAAAGTTAACGACAATTCTTCCTTACTGCACTGTAATGCCTAGAACCAATGTTACTGGCAGCCATTTCCACTCTGAGTATGAGGGACGAGCTTCTTTGGTTTCATAGAGCTATAACCCTCTTTTTTATACAACATTTAATGACATAATTAGCTATAACAACTAATCCTCTCTTCCTGATTCAAGAAGTGATCAGTTTAAAACAACAGTCCTATGGATAGTTTTATGCATTCATTTTTCTTCAGTTTTAAAGTTAACAGTTATATTTGCACTACTAACACAATGCTTAAATTATTTTACACCATTTTGAAACAACATTTTGGCTGAAACCACTACACTATGATAGAATGACATCTCTCCATCCCCCACTTGAACCCTTGGTTTTAGGTACTGTAGATGTACTGTGAGACCTGCACTTGCCATGTGAATTGGGCTGCATCAGTCCTGAGCTATGTTACACCATGAATTTAAATGCTACAAAGAGCTTGCCTATCTAAATAGTCTTGTGTTTCCATCCTGCTGCGTATTCAGTAGGACATAGTTTGTAAACAATGTAAATTATCAGCTGAGAAGGTAGCATTGCAGCTGGAAAAGTGAATCATGAGCTACAAATTACACTACTTACTTTAATTCTGCACCTTCACTCTGTTCTTTTCTTCTTTTCTTTCTTCTCCTTTCTTCTTCTTTCTTCCTGTTCTTCTGTTCTTCCTTCTCTAGCACAGGCTACAGCACAGCTGACAAAAATCCACCCAAATAAAAAGTAAAATCCGATTCCAATGCCAAAACAAATAAAAATTATTAACAAAAATTTAAAAAAAGGTCACGAAACAATCCACAAAGGAAGCCGACAACTGACTGATTGATTCTTGCTCTTTTCCCAGCACATAAAGCCCGGGAAGAGAGCGACAACCAGTCAGCAGCATTTAGCCCAGCAAGCATGTCATGACGTGCCTGCGGACGTCGCAGTCCGAGCCCCTTCCAATTCTATGCGGTTTGGAACCGCATAGACTTCTGGGCATCACAATGATGCCTTCATTACTCCTCCGGGCTGCAATCAAAACAAACAAAAAAAAGCTGTTTAAAACCGCTGCAGCCCGAGGCGGTTAAAGTGCGCATGCGCGTACTTCCGAGTCGCGGACTCGAATTTTGTTTTAAACAAAAAAAAAAGGTATTTTTTTTTTTTTTTTACATTTTCTCACACTTTATTCTTTTTAGCTGAGGGGGCTGCAGTCCGATGCCACGAGCCGCCACTGACCATATGTTTTCATACTCTGTAAATATCTCAAAAAATTTGTTGTCATATGAAAGCCTATGTCTGATTTACAAGTTTGTTCTAACAATATATGTCAAGGCTGTGTAATTTCTAAGATACGGCAATTTGTTCCTGAAAGTCTATCAAAAAATATTTATTTATTTCTTTTAGTTAACATTTGTTTACTAGGAAAGTCCAACTCGGATAATATTCCATTTTCAGCAGACAGCTGGGGAGAGAAACTCCACACTGACATAATATGGTTACACTTAAATAAAATTTTTACAAAGCCTAGTAAAGAAGAATGACATATTAACTAATTAAAAATCAATCTTCGGCTCATACAATACAAACCTATACATAGATTGTGCAAATATTTGGACAGCTATAACAAGCAGAAAAAGAACATTGTCAATAAATTAGTCAGTAGTTGCAGCCCATAGAGATGACATTGAACATACTGAGTACATTCTTTGGAACAGAGATGAATAGATAATATAGCCTAGGTATATTATAGTTGATCTTTATATTATATTATATTATATTATATTATATTATATTATATTATATTATATTATATTATATTATATTCCTGGAGGAAGACCACATGAACATAGGGGCAACATGCACACTCTGCACAGAAGGCACCACATTCAAGAATCAACTGGAGAACCTCTTGCTGTGAAGTGACATCTCTATCTGATGCACCACACCAGCGGTTTCATAAATGATGCAGTGCCTCCTATCTTGACAGACTGCTGGGTTTGCCAAAATATAGGCTTATCAGATCCTTCCACATTATCATGGCATCAATTATATTAAAACACAATGCAGGATTGTTAAGTATCATAACAGAAAAATGTTACTTATGAAATGCCTTGTAATCTATAAAGGAAGATAGAGAGGACAGGTAATAACATGTCGGGTGGAGGGTATACAGGTTCATAGTTGTGTACTAGGCTAATGGCCCTGGAGTCTTTACAAGCCTAGCCCATAGAAGTGCCCTGGCATCATGCCGCCCAATGTTAGTTCCCAGTGCCTCTATCAAGTAGAGCCACTGGAGTGATCCCCGGGGTGAATTTTCTATTTCCCATCCACTCATCAAGATTTCTCTTGAAGAAGGCCAGTGAGGTGCTCTGCTTCACATGTATAGGAAATCTATTCCAGAGCATGGGCACTCTCTGGATTATGAACCTGTCCCTCCAGCATGTTCTGTTGATTGTGGTAATGAGGTTGAGGTCTGTGGAGTGTGTGGTGCAGTGGGATTTGGATTTCTTTAGATGTAGCATTTCTAACAGAGCTGAGTCAGACATGGCTTTGTAAGTCAAGCAGAGACCGCCTCTTAGCAGATGATATGAGACAGAGAATAGCTGAAGTTTTTTGAGTCTGTCCATGTAGGACATGTGTTTAAGTCCTAGGATCCTCTTTGTGAGGTACCTTTGTGGCCTTTCCAGCTGCTGCATGTGTCTAGTGAGGTACATGCCAAATGGGGCATTATACTCAATGATTGGCCTAATGAGGGAAGAGTAGAGAGAGATGATGACCTCTTTCTTCCTGTATGCAAAACCCTTGGTAATGATATGTGCCACCTAGAAGGACTTTCTGACCACAGTTGCAATGTGGTGGCCGAAGGAGAGGTTGCTATCAACCTGTGTCCCTAGATTTCTTATAATGCCTTCAGTGTTCAGTGGGTTCCCTTCAATGTGGTAATTAGTGGGAACTGAGTTTTTGGGGGATGACTATGCATTTTTTTTGCATTAAGCTTAAGGCCATGGTTTTGACACCATTCATTGGTCTCAGTGAGGCCTTTCTGTAGGATGTCTGCATCAGTTGGGGAGTTAATAATGGCTCCCAGCTTTCAGTCATCTGCAAACTTGGTCAGCCAGAGTCCCTCTGTGTTGGCCTGGACTTCTGAGAAGTAGATGCCAAACAGGAGAGGACCCAGGACTAATCCCTGTGGGACTTTACTGGTGACTGACTGGCTACTTTCATACTGTGGGTTCTATCTGTGAGCCAATTTGCAACCCACCCAGTGATATAGGGGTTGATGCCTAGTTTGGTGAGTTTATCAATAATTCCTGAGTGGGGAATGGTATCAAAGGCCTTGGCCCGAATGAGGTAGACTGTATGAACTGTCTTGACCTCATCCACAGCTGGTGACTGACTCAAAGAAGTCAACCAGGTTGAGCAGGCATGATTTACCTTTCACAAAACCAAATTGAGTGGGATCTAATTTTTGAAGATTCCCTATATCCTTATTAATTAGGTCCATGATGATGCGCTCCATAGCCTTACATATCAGACTCGTTAGGCTAATGGGGCGATAATGTGATTATGATTATGGAAAGGGATGACTGTACCAGTGCGCCAATCGGTAGAGACAAAGCCTGAAGTGAGGCTATGATTGAAAAGTGCACACAGATGTGGTGCCAGTTCACTTTGTAGTTCATATAGAACACATCCAGGGATATTGTTGGGTCCCATGGAAGCTGTATTTTTGGCCTTGGACAATGCAGCTTTAACCTGTGATGCAGTAATGCTGGGTACCTGGAATTCCTCTGGTATTGTGATTGGTCCTTTAGGGGGTAGAGATGGGTAAAGTTGGCACTGAATTTGTCAGCCAGTATGTTTGCAATATCTTTTGGCTCAGTATAGGAGGGACCATTGTGCAGTAAATCAGAGCAAACCTTGGTATTGCCATGGTGATTTTTGATATAACTATAGAAGGCTTTGTGGTTGTTTTTAGTGTCTGCCGCAATTCTGCCTTCATAGCTGGCTTTACAGGTTTTGATGAGGGATCTCAACTTTTTGCTGAGGCTAATAAGGGAGCTTTTCCAGTCATTGGACATCACCTATTTCTACAATAGTTTCTTCTTACTATTGTTGAGTTTATTAATGGCACGGGACCACCAGATTGGCTTCCTTTTTTTGGAGGAGAGTGTCTCGGTTCTGTTGGGTATGGCTAGTTCCTTGCATTTATGTACGTGTCCGTCCAGTGCATTGGTGTATGAATTGGCAGTGATGTATCTATTTTCCATTGACATGGGTGCCGTAATGTTAGCCATCTCTGTTTTTAAGAGCCAAAAGTCAACTTTAGAGAAGTTTTTCATGGTGGTTACCTTTGCGGGGAGTGTGGTTGAGATGTGGATTTCTGTGGTGATTAGTTTGTGGTCAGATCTAACCATCTATAGTCCCGTCAAAGATTAATGCTGCAGTCAGAGGCTGGGTTAAGTCATGTGAGCAGGCTTTGAATTATTGTCATCCTTGGGGTTAGGGCAGGGATGTTGCAAAAGACCTTACCTTATGACATACAGTAACCTTAATAATGTGACCCATTATATCAGGGCTATAACCAAATCAAGTCAAGCAATCCACTCTTTGCTACAGTACTTGTTCCAGACCTTGGTCTTCTTTGTCCACCTTGTTATTGCCAATAGTTCACTGTAGCTACCAGCGACCCTTGCCTGTAATGGATGTACACGGAGATGAAGTCGCACAAATAGGAGGGATCTGGAGGAGAAACAGTTTAGGAGGAAACTGCAGTTACTCTTCCCGTTTCCTGAAAAATTTCCCATCATAGATTTGTAATTAAAAATAATCTTGCCAGAAATCTATTTCTCTACAACTGCATCTAGCACAGCCACAGAAGTCTTCATAAAGAAGTCCTTTAACTGGAGTTATATCATTAATCTATATAACATTATACAATGCTCGTTATAGTGTTCTTTGACCTTATTACTCTGCTTGGTGCATGACCGTTCGACTGTTTTATGTACTATAGATTTATGCACTATAGAATGAGATCTTACCTCAGCTACTCTGTATTATCTCAACCTTTTTACAGTTTAAGATGAATTACATACCTACACTTCTGAATACGTATTGCATTTTGCTTTTTTGTACATGTTCTATACATACAATATAAAATCCTCATATTGATGCTAGCTCTATTAACTTCTGCCCTAACTATGAATTGTTTAAAACGTCCATTCCAGGTTTGACAAAGTCTTGGTTCTTAGGAAGGGATTTGATATACATGCAACGTTTAATATAAGCAGATTGTGACACATTGCATGCATGACTCCCTATTCATATATTATCTGTATCTTTTGCACAAGCCTTCCTTACTAATGATTGTATCTCACTTTGTTGCATGGCTATTTGGATGACTCTCAAATGACTGATCACAAATGCTTGAAAGTCTAGTTTATTGAAACACAACTTAGTTGAATAACAAATAATAGAAGCAGCATACAATCAAAATCCCTCTGCACCCCTTTACATATATATGCTGACTCCACCATCAGACAATCATGGATGAAAGATAAATACCACACAGAGAGTATCAACAAAATGATAGCAACAATGATTATAGATTTGTATATTTTTATATATGTCCACTTCCCTATTTCTAAACTATGGCTAATTTATCCACCTATGAATATATGGACTTTCAACCAAAGTGGTATTCAACTGAAAGGACTTTCAGTGATTTGGATAAGTCATCCAACATTCAACCTCATGGCCATTCAAACAAATGACATGGTTGCTTACTAACATATGTTATCTGACCTCATGCAATGTAAACAAAGTCATTTAGATTATGACAGCTTTGCCCAAAGATTTATTTCTGGTGTACAACATAATTTTATTAGAATCCATTACAGTTTTCATAATATCACAATTCCAAACTGGGAATCTGTCATATGCTTGATACCAAGCTAGATATCAAGAAATTGTATGTAAGATATATTATATTGTCAAATGCCAAGGCACAATACCTAAGTTTGTCATGTCACATGTTTTAATTATAGCATATTATTCATTGTATCAATTTTGTATGACTGTTTTCATCAATTCCAGTGACTGCCATGCTCTGTTTCCCCTTCTGTCTTGTGTTTTATACCTTGACTAGTAATTTTTTATTGCAAATATTTACTATAACAACCTTTTTTTGCTCAGCAGCCTAAAAAGATTTTGTGAATTTGTCTTCATCGACTTTAATTTTTTTTTATCTTTATGCCTATGTGCATGTGTGCAAATTTGCGTGTCCATGTGTGTATGTGTCCATGTGCATGTGTGTGTGTGTGTGTGTGTGTGTGTGTGTGTGTGTGTGTGTGTGTGTGTGTGTGTGTGTGTGTGTGTGTGTGTGTGTGTGTGTGTATACTTCTCAGGAAGCAGTACTGTTTCTTAATTCTGTAAGAAGATTGGTACCCCCTTAACCTGCATCTTTCTTTGGAGATTAAGCGGAGCCCCCCGTACAGTCAGAATGTTGTTTACTGTATCATAATCAGCTACAGAAACAAACTTTTTGGTTGGTTGTTTTTTTATTTGCAACAGCATCACTAGTGATAGTCAGACATGGGCTGTTGAGTCTGATTAAGAATCTATACAAAGAAATCTCACTCTGATCTAGAAACTCTACTTAAGAATAGGCACTTATACTAAGCTTTACTATTTTTATTTCTTATATGTTTGTTTCTACATACATGTTTCCTGGCAAGACATATTGTACTTGTTGTAGAATTATTATATTTTTCATAAAAATCTTTGTTGTATCACAACTAAAACCATGATACAAATACACATACATTAATATAAAAGAAAATAAAGCATTGCAATTTTTTATGTAGTATACATGTTCCTTATCAATTATCATTCACTCTGATATTAAATTAATGGTTCACTTCATTCCTTCTATTAAACATTACTCCTCACTCTGAATATTATTCTGTGTGTATTGTTTATGCAGGTTCTGTTTATTTCTTTATAATGTGGTGTATCCTTTTTCTAAGGATACTATTGCCAGTTCTTTGATTTTATTTAAAATATTAATTTCTTCGTCTGCAGTTGGTTTAGATTTTGAATTCCATTTTCTAGTATTTTTTTTTTTATTGGCAACCAATAACACTTAACTTAAGCTCTGAATTGCTTAGACATAAGAAAGTCTAGCTATGTCACACACCAATGTAATAATTTTCTTAATTTGAACAATTTAGTTCCCCAACATTTCTTAGAAAATACTCAATAGGGAACTTTTAAAATCTGTCAACTCTTTACATTCCCAGTCACCTCTCTCTTTCCCGTTACATTTCTAGCACTCACTTCCTACCTGCAAAAAAGATTCTCTGAAGTCTGCCTGGGGGATAAAAATATTTATGCCTGTACCTTCTAGACTTTGTTGCATACAAGGGAGCCCTATAGATGTCTTTCCAAATAAGGAGTGAGGAGAAACATATCAGATGCAGATCCTTAAAAGGAATAACAATGATCCATACAGATCATTATATTCATAGATGCAGAAGGTGTTCTCATAAGTAACCCAGCACAGGAATGGAGAAAGGAAATTTTACCAATGGGGTGACTGCAGGTTAGGTACAGAAAATAGGCAAGAGGGAAATGGAATTTTCTGGAGAAAATTGCAAGGGAAACAAAATATTGTGAGAATATAATTAGGGATAGAAAGTTAATAAAGTGAGAAGAGGCCAAGCAGATGTTTGGTTATAGACTGTTTTAAATACTAGTGACTGATAACAGAATATAGGCAAAGAAGAAGTGATAGTAAAGTGAAAGATTGTTAGAGTTTTGAGTTGTGTCAAGAGTAGACATATTTATATAAAAAGGGATAATTAGCATGACATATAAAATATTGTATGATACTTTAGGAATTGATCAGAGAATACTAGAAATGATTGGGAAGAGAGACTAGAAAGGCAATTTGTTAGGAATTATTACATGATCTGACAGTATTGAATTACATAAAGAGTTTTCCTCTGATCTTTAATGTGTACTCAGTAACTTTACTATAAACATGCAGCGTGTGCATATTCCATTTGCATTCACTTACTGTAGAAATACAAGCCATATTCAATGTATATGTCTCCCTTTGCCTTACCTTCTCCATTGTGTACATGGTTTTATGCATGGCTGTTACATTATCTGTATGTAGTACATAAAGCCTCATATACCTCTACTGCGATCATAGGTCAAGAAACATTGCTCTGTCTTATAAAGTGAAAGATTTTTATTATCCGCTTTTGGAGCTCTGATACTTACTAGTTGAATCTCTTATTTCTGCACTATTCGGTATTACAAATGCTCCATGATCACATTATAGAAAGTATACATTTTGGGCCTCATATATGGATCTGTTTTCCATAGTGGGTTTCCTGGACGTCTGATGTTACTGTCTCAGAAAAAAGATTTCTGGTTCTAATGTAACCTAAATTCTGCTGTGTAATTAAACTGCTAGCAGAGTGTACATCTTACTATCCATTTGCCCCGCTGAATCTGGAAAATACGCAGAATGCTATGAAAATAATTTTTTACTCAGAATGACCATAATGCCTGGGCTCTATGCTGAACATTGTTGCATTATTTTGCAACCCAGGTATAATTTTGCATCAACAGCTATAAACTTCTTATTCCTATCTTTTGGCATCAAATCCTACTTTGTATATATGAACAGCAATTGTCCTATCACATTAATAAAGAGTTTATTGTCCTTTTCAGATAAGCAAATGTCGGTTACATAAATTCGATACATATTCCCAGCACATTTTTTTGTATTTTCATGAAGTAATGACATAATCTTAAATAATGTTAAGAGAGGAGATTACTGCACTAAGCAAGTCTTATTTTAAAATGACAAGCTGATACCATTTAAACAGTTTAAATATACAAACATGTACAGAAAGACGTCAGTGGAGTAGTTTATACCTGTTGCACTTACCCTACATTATTTAGGTAGCTTTCAAGAGAACTTTTGCTGCTTAGCATTTTCGACAGTATTTTAAATTATAATTCCAAGCAAAGTCTATAAATGTTACTGTAATATGAAGGCAGCCACTCTTAAAAATAATTTCAAATAGAAGCATTTCTTGTACTAAATGACTACTGCTTATTCATTGTAAGAACAGTATCTAGGAAGTGAGCGACAGAACAATAAGGTATATGCTTACATTGATGCAGAGAAGTTCACACTCTGTCATTTACTTTGGAGTTATTCCCCTGACTTTTCTCATTCCTACAGATTTAACATTCACTTTTGTTCAGCCTTTTAAATCCTACTGCAAACCATCAGTATTTGCCTGTTGTATCTGAGTCAACCGAAGTGATTTCCAACCCTGTTTTCTTAGTCTGGCTATCTGTTTCAGCAGAAGTATTGTTTTTTCCATGCCTTTTCTTTCTGTGCCTGCAGCAAGTTAAACTTTTTGCTTACACAGCATAAGTTTCCTGCTCTCAGGTAATTGTTAACAGCTGGTTTGGTACACACTTTTGTTTCCTTTTGAGGCTTGAGGAAGATATTAGATCCTTCTTTGATTTCAGTATTTTCAGGAAGAAATTGAATGTCTTTGACAGGAGAGAGTTTTAATAGGTTCTGCTGTACTTTTTTGAGATGCATGGGCTTTACTTCTAACCCATTTCTGCTTCTGCTCATGCTCAGGTATCTTGTCTTACAGAAAATGAAGAGTCCTCTGATCTTTTTGCCTTTAGTGCCTGTCTGTAAAGGCAATAACGTCCCTTTTTTATTGCAATCTTATTTTTTCTTATCCCAAAAATGATTACAGCAGGGTACACCATCTGTTGCACCTAGAATTTGCATAGGACATTGCTGACTTCTCTATCTCTTCACACAAAGACAAATAATTAACTTAAATCAATATTTCCCATAAGGGAACCCTGAATGTTTGTTTCTGTTATTTATCATACAATGTCTGGTCCTTGCTGATGACATAGCCATGAGGAAAATTTTTGATTAATTTTCTGTGTTCCATGTAGTGAACGGATGATGTAATTTTTATCTTGTTCAATTGCTGAGAGTGTTTAGACTTTTTTATTACAATAACAGGAATAGATTCCATTCATCTGTTAGGGTTTATAAAGCCAGTTTTACTTTGGCGCATGCCAGAAGTGGTCTTTTCAGTACTACAACATGACCAGAATTGCTTCATTTGTATTTCATATTTTGTTAATTGTGTTGATAATACATTTAAATATAGCTGAGAATGCTTTGTTCACTATGTTGATTTACATGTTTACATACATGCATGGCTTCAGTTTTTAACCTATCAAATGTTCAGAGCTCCTGACAGACAGTCCGACATTCAGAGAAGGAGCAGTCATATAGTGAATAAATATCCTCAAAAGTCATCATGGGCAAAGAAATTAACTAAATCTTTTTGAATGAATTTAAAGAAGTTGTGGAGCTCTTCTCCCCAGGCCATGACTGGAAATTGGATATTATCCCAGTCAGACGTTTCCAGTAAACAAATGCAAATAAAATAATTAAATAAATTAGTTTCACCAGATGAGAAAATGTTTCTTGAGTTTGAAAGACTGCTCCTCATAGTAAAGAAGGCTGAACATTACTACAGATATCCTATGAATTGCCAGGAAAAATATATGAAGCTCATGTAATGATGAAAAAGTTTATCATTAAACTAGATCCACTCTTAGGGAGAAAGAAAGAGGGCATACTGTGTTTAAGGCACAATGTAGCACATAAAAATAATCCAGACAGATGGATAGAATGACAATACCAGCTGCAACATTCTTGCCTGAATGGTAAATTATTATATGAGTGAAAATGTGGTGAAGTATTTTGTTTTTATTCACTTTTTCCTTGGTAAAAATATGACTGTTTTAGTATTCTTGTTCACCACCACCATCGGTTTAAGAAAATTTGGTGCCAAAACTGTCTTAATACATCTTAATTTAATGAATCAAGGAGGTGCAGCTTTTTCTCCCCTCCCCTATCACCCAGGATACTCCTCTAGATTCAGCGCATGCTCAAGCAACAGCTGGAGCTGAGACACACTACCTCCAAGAACATATAAAAAGAGTTACGTTACCAGGCTTAAATTAGACATGAACTGCACTTATCTGCTCTGATTAGCAAAGAAAACCAACTAGCTCCTGATATTTGTCTTGCTATTTCATTTTTTTGATGATAGCCTTTCATACTCAACAAATAGGACCCTAAGAAGTAGGATGGAACTAACCTAACCAGCAAACAACAACAGTGTTAAAGTATTATAAGAGAGGAAATGTGGTGAAGTGTTTTGTTTTTATTCACTTAACACAACTATGGCTGGACAACTCGACCTACATAAACAAGACTGTGTTGTATAATTCTTTTTTTTTTTGCATTGGTTTAAATGGACGAAAGAGATGGTTTAAATGGACGAAAGAGACGTGATCAAAAATACTGTTTGTAGTCCTTTGTATGAGGACATCAACTTTCACGAGTCATGGTGTTACTGCCTTCAAAGAGTTCTCAGAATTAAATCATTTGCAATATAAGTCCATAGCTACAGAATGACAATGCTAGTCTGCATATCAGATAATGACTGTGCACCAATGGGCATATGAAAGTCTTTTCCAAAATTGGTATGAGAGAGAGCAAAAGTGAATTAATTGATGCATTACCACTGTTTACTCCACTCTGCCCTACTTCTTTCTGAAGATGCCACCTTCTCTTGCCTTCTTTCATTAGGAATGAAACAAAGTATTCATTCAGTAAATCTTAATCATACCTATCTCGCAAGTCTTTGATTTTCCGAGGAAAGAACAGAATGGACTAAGCGGTTGACATATATAGCCTGGCTAAGCACTCTCTTGAGGCCCCACGTCACGCACAAATCTAAAAATTTTATTTAGTGTCATTGGCAGAAGATATGCATTGCCAAAAGAGTCCACTTGTACGCAACCATACTAAAATACTGGAATGGCCACAGTTTTGCCACGTGAGCCTCTTTCTTTCGTAGGAAAGGATATTTGAACTCAAGATTTTTTGGCGGGGGTTATGTTCTGTTTTATTAATCATTTTGTTGTCATGCTCAGTAAATGTGGGAAGGGAGTCTTGAACTCAAGATGTTCTTTTTGGGTGGGGGGATGCTTTCTGTTTTGCTGATCATTAATTATATATGAGGAAATGATTTAAAGATATCCTAAAATACCAGATAGCATGGAATTTGTTTTTCCATAAATGTATGCTTAACTGCCTTTTGGAGACCCAGGTATTTAAAAGCACAAGGTTATGGGCTAATTTATTTCCAATACTTTCTGCAGCTTTTACAGTTAAAATCACAAGACCATTAGCATACAGAAGCATGTTTTGTCTCTGACTGACAAACCAACATCATGCAGAAGTCCTGGATTTGATTCCTACAACCTCCATTTGCCATCTGTATGACCATGAGCAATTCACTTAAACAGACCTTGCATGTTGTTGCCTGGTAAAGGAACCACATGAAACAGTGTTGTATTCTAGTTAACAGACTTGTTTCCTAAAGCACGTCCTCATCACAATTTCTGCTCTTATTAAATTCTACATCACAAAGAACTGGACTCTTTCCCCCACCTCCCTTTTGTGGGAAGGCTTCAGCAACTTAGCCATTAAATACATCTCTTCCCACAAATTAAAATACATAACCACCAAACATAAATATTACTGCAAATATTGGGAATACTTGCTAGATGTCATCCTCAAGAGGTGAAAAATATTACTCAATGTTAGAAAATATCTCCTTATTACAAGGAACTGGTAGGAAATTTTAATCAGACTTTTTTTTTTTTCATTTGGTAATTAGCTAACTGCATAAGGATTTATCCCGTATAAAGGATACATTATTTTTTCTTCCCCTCGCCCATTGGCAATATCGCCTTACTGGTTGGTCTTATAGATCCTCTCTTTTTACTTAAGACTGGCTTTCTAATAAGTTGGCTATTAGAGTGACTTCTTTGTACATAAGGTTGTTGTTCTTCTTCTTTCGGCTTTTCCCGGTTAGGGGTCGCCACAGTGGATCATCTGTCTGCTCATGATTGGCAGTGGAGTTTTACAGTGTCGAGTTGCCAGCCTGGTGGCCAACCTTCCACAGAAGGCACACACATGCACACACTCACACCTAGGGCCAATTTAGAGTGTCCAATCCACCTACTGCATGTCTTTGAGATGTGGGAGGAAACCAGAGCACCTGGAGGAAACCCACGTGACCACAGGGAGGACATGCGAACTCCGCACAGAAGGCACCCCAGCTGAGAATCGAACCAGAGAACCTCTTGCTGTGAGGTGGCAACGCTAACTGCTGCACCACCGTGGCCACCTATATATATATATATATATATATATATATATATATATATATATATATATATATATATATATATATACATATATATATATATATATATATCTGTACATATTATAGATATACGTGTTTATGTGCATATATATATATATATATATATATATATATATATATATATATCAATCAGCAAGTGCTGTGACACACACTAGATTGATGTCATAATGTCGGGTACAGCAATATCAGCATTACCCCAGAGCGAACCAAACCAACCCCCCTTGCACCCCACCCACCAGCTGCTAATTATATATACTAGCTCCAAGATCGCATAGTCCTTGGGGATACTCCCAGATTGTTAAACTCACACACCTGCTGACCACCTTCTCTCCTTCTCTCCACCTCTTTATTAAAGGCTTTTCAGAATATATATATATATATATATATATATATATATATATATATATATATATATTACAGGGGCTTTTCCTTTTTATCCAGTTATATAACTCCAACATCACATTTACAATTTCTGAGAAGAAAGGGCACCTAAGCAGAAGTGAAAATGAAACTGAAGAAATACCACCTTATTCAGGTTTCCTTAAGGGGGCAGCTGGCTACTGAACCAGTGTTGCACAGTATCTCTCTGCTAATGCCAATTCTTCCGGGAAAGCTGTTTTGTCTTTAAAGCTGCAGAAGGACTTTGTTGCATAAAACAGATTAACAGATGGACAACAGAGTAGACAATTGAAAAAATTACACTGAGCAACTTAAAGTGAAACCTATGCATTCCTCTAGCTGAGTTTTTTTTTCTGCAGCACTCATGAAGGCATAAGCAACATTTATTTAACCATCCATATTTTCAACTATGTATATGTATATAAAAACCAGCATAAAGCATTAACACCTTTGCTGGTGTCACCTTCAAAATGATGATCTCTTACCTTTTATAGCCTAATACAGGGCTTCTGTTTTACTTTATCTCTCCTTTAGGCCACAGTCATACCATTCAGTTGACCAGAATTTTACATAATGCCCCTAATTTTGCCTTATATGTTTTGCCCGGATTCTTATACAATGGTAAATACTGAGGAATATTGGCGATGATGCCAGACATTAGCATTTTATACTTCTTAGCATTCAAAATACATGTTGATACAAACCCTGTTGTTCTCTTAGCTTACTTACTTAGCTTAGAACGATACTCGATGAAGGGATATTTCAGGCAGTTGTAGACAGTCTATTTCCAGTTTAAATATTTCCAGTCTATGTACTTAAAGAATTTTCGACTGGAAACAGACTGTTTACCCTTCTTGGATTACTTATGAATACTTAGTAATTCTGTATATTTTTTCAAATTATATATTTTTTTATTATTTTTTTGACTCTGGACGAATTTAAGTTCACTACTTCTACTACCATTATGTGATTTGATTAATATATATTAACTATATATATATATATATATATATATATATATATATATATATATATGAATTGAAAGTCTTCCACACAGAGAAGTTTCTTACACTGTCTTAGAATAACAGGTGTCTGACATTGACATATCTACATCTGCATTTTAATTAATAGTAATAGAGAAAGCTTAATACAGTGGAACAAAATTTATGAGATGTGTTGTCAGTGTACATTTCATAGGGTTACAAATGAATTTCAGTCAACAGTCCTAAACTTGCAAATGTTATTCAGATACAATATGACCCCCACCCTCTGCACGTGCATCAGCCCCAAACCCCTTAGTTAAGCTAACTTCCATTTAGATCACTCAACCTTCGGATAAGTTAAAAAAATTGTAGGTTCTTGCCTATTCATTGGAAGAGGTTGTAAGGTTAATGTTTGTTGAAAAGCAACCTGGTCAAACGAATAAATACCAAAGAGTGGAAAGATGAAGTGAAATGTTATCTGGTGATGTCAGTAGTCTTGCCCATTATTTGAGATTGAGCGTATGAGCAATACAAAGGCAGCACTTCTGTTCAAACAATCGATTGCAGTAAACAGGAAGTTTTCAGAAAGTCCAGAGTTTGAATCCAGACTAGAGTCTGTATCAGATTTCAATGGTGATCAGTGTTAGAAGATCAAAAGGCAATCAATATATGTTATATTTCAAAGCATTTTAAGACTGTGGGTACTAGAGCTACTGAGTGAAGTTTTAATCAAAACTGAAATGCAGAAAAACAGCATATCTGTAAAGTCATGAAGAAAGTATGAGAAATGAAATGAGAAAAAAATTAACTTGAGGGTATCAAAATGCAGGAGGTCAGAGGTGAGAGGGCAATATGAGATGTCAGGTAGTGGTGTAGGTTAGTCTTGGTAATTAATATCAGAAGCTTGATGGGAAGAAGGAAATGCAGATTAGTAAGGTCTTAATTAGACATAAGCAAAAAAAAAAGCAGGGAGACTAATGTGGTGATTTCGGGTCTTAGGTTTATGTAATAATATTAGAATTGAGAAGGAGGAGAGGAGAGGTGATGTATGTATGAGAGAAAATGGCTGGACTGTAATGGAGCACACAGCAGATGTATGAAAACATGGGGGGTGCATCTATGCCAACTGCAAGGCAGAATTAGTGATGAAAAAGAGAGATGGCATGTTGAGATCATCATTAGACCCCTAAAGCTACCAAGCATGACAATAAGGTAATGAACAGAAGGATAAAAGAAATTGCAAGCACAGTGTGGCAAGGATGGGAGACTTTAATTTTTAGAAAAGTGCAGCTGTATTCTGGCAATAGAAGTAGTCATAGACTAATAGATGTAGTATTACTGTACAGATTTATGTACAAGGATAAGAAAATAACTGGAAAAGATAGACTGTCACTTGTGGTGAAATATACAAATGGAGTGGATAGTAAAGATGCCAATCCTATTGGAGGTTTAGCCATATAAAAAACGAGTGTAGCTGATAGTGAGGTTATCACTGGTAAGTAGTGTGCATGTCATGGTGTGGTTGGTAAGCTGTGTGCATGTCATGGTGTGGTTGGTAAGTTGTGTGCATGTCATGGTGTGGTTGGTAAGCTATGTGCATGTCATGGTGTG